>NC_069510.1:117162586-117180086 GCF_027579735.1 Bombina bombina | reverse complement strand
GTAATTAGAAAGTCGCTAAATGCTGCTGCGCATCACACGTGTATTATGGCTAGCAGTGAAGGGGTTAATTAGGTAGTTTGTAGGGAGCTTGCAGGGTTAATTTTAGCTTTAGTGTAGAGATCAGCCTCCCACCTGACACATCCCACCCCCTGATCCCTCCCAAACGGCTCCCTTCTCTCCCCCACCCCACAATTGTCCCCGCCATCTTAAGTACTGGCAGAAAGTCTGCCAGTACTAAAATAAAAGTTTTTTTTTTTTTTTTAAGAAAAAAAAAAAAAGCATATTTACATATGCTGTGTTTAGGATCCCCCCTTAACCCCCAACCTCCCTGATCCCCCCCCAAAACAGCTCTCTAAGCCTCCCTCTCAGCCTTATTGGGGGCCATCTTGGGTACTGGCAGCTGTCTGCCAGTACCCAGTTTGAACAATCAAGTGTTTATTTTTATTTATTTTTTATTTTTTTTTCTGTAGTGTAGCTCAATCCCACAACCCCCCCCCACGGACCAACCCCCACCACCTAAATGACACCTAAGGGTTTTTATATATATTTAAATTTTGTCCCACTTTTATTTTGGGGGACATATTTTTTCCGTAGTGTAGCGGTTCCCACCCGCTCCCTCCCCGTGCACGCGCCCGCCCCCGCGCGCGCCCCCAGACTTACCCGCCCCCCTCCACATGACCAGGGCCATCGATGGCCGCCACCCACCTCCCACACCGGCTCCCACCCACCAACGATACCGGCCATCGATGTCCGGTGCAGAGAGGGCCACAGAGTGGCTCTCTCTGCATCGGATGGCCGTAAAAGGTTATTGCAGGATGCCTCCATATCGAGGCATCACTGCAATAACGGAAAGCAGCTGGAAGCGAGCAGGATCGCTTCCAGCTGCTTTCCACACCGAGGACGTGCAGGGTACGTCCTCAGGCGTTAACTGCCTTTTTTTTTAGGACGTACCCTGCACGTTCCCCGGTCGTTAAGGGGTTAAAAGAAAATGTTGAAGCAATCGGATAATACTAATAGCATGAATGCCAAAGATCAGTATTGTGCGCACACAAGCTACTAGCATGAGAATTTCATTCATGGTTATCAGTCTAGGCCATAACATTGTAGCTTCCTGTTTTTACTGCTGAGTGCTGACTTTTTTCCACAAAGGAGTAGATTTATCAAAGCAATTCGCCTGTAATTGCGGCCAAAATAATGCATACGCACCAATCCCATATTTATAAAAGCAATCATATGAAACACTATATAATATACAATAAATATGCGCAAAATAGATACCTAAAAAAACGCTTTTTTCATAATTAAGACATGGCGGCGTAAATATTTATAGGGATGTACTGTGATAAATAGGGAGTAAATACTTTTTCCGACAGGCGAAATTTATCGTTATTATGCTCCAGCTCGCCTTTTACTAAACGCGCAAAATTACATCTATTTTTTTAATAAATTCGGGCGCACATGTGTGCTCCTCCGGAGGCGCAGTTACAGGCGAAGCACATACAGAGTTTGCCTAGCCTTTGATAAATCTACCCCATAGTGTTTTTTAACACAGAGAGATTGAGTGTCACGGTATTATCTAGCTGTTCAGTACTGTAATCTTATGCCCAATCACCAGACTTTAGATACAAACAGCTGCATCATTTTCTTTATTTGGTGGAGGGGACAATGAAAATTCATATAAAATAAATCACACCCAAGTTTTGGTGTCACTTATTATTTTATTGCATTTTTCTTTTTAAAAAAAATTTTAAAAACAATAAACACTTTTTCTTGCATATAAAGAGAGAAGTGCTCTACCAGGAACGAATAACAGCTCAGTATCTTGTTCTATGGCGAGTTACCACCTAGGATTCTTTTAGCCCAATTGTGCTTTTCACGGACTAAAACTTTCCTGAAGTATATCAGTCTGATCCTGCCTAGTAAGGTCAGTTTAGTTTCGAAATACCAAGGAATTCTGCTCTAAACAAGGAAAATGACAACCTCAGACGATCGTTTCGGCCTATGGTGGGCCTTGTCCCTTTATCTTACTATGCAAACAGCATTTTTTTCAAACACTGTGGACTGTTAGAAGTGGCAGCAACAACAATGTTTTTCAATGACAATGCAGATTCTACTCTATTCAGAGTGTTAAAGGGACAGTATACACCAACATTTTTCTTATTTAAAAAGATAGATAATCCCTTTATTACCCATTCCCCGTTTTTGCATAACCAACACAGTTATATAAATATACTTTTTACCTCTGTGATCACCTTGTATCCAAGCCTCTGCAGACAGCCTCCTTATCTAAGTGCTTTTGACAGACATGCAGTGTAGTCAATCGGTGAAGACTCCTAAATAACTTCACGGGAGTGAGCACAGTGTTATCTATATAACACACATGAACTAACACTGTCTAACTGTGAAAAACTTTCAAAATGCTCTGAGCTAAGAGGCGGTTTTCAACGGTTTAGAAATCAGTTTGAGCCTATGTAGGTTTAGCTTTTCAAAAATACCAAACAAATTTGATGATAAAAGTAAATTAGAAAGTTGCTTAAAATTGCATGCCCTATCTGAATCATGAAAGTTTAGTTTTGATTTAACTGTCCCTTTAAGTGCCTTGTTCTGTTTTAGTATGGTGCAGGAGCAGTGACCTAAATCGCCCACAGTAAGCTAACTAATGTCTGATTGGAGGAGGAGCTGAAAATAGCAATGGGTTACATGCAAATTAATTTAAATGTATTATTTGGTTGTCTAGTTATTTTCTAGAGGGTTATTTTTGTATTCATATCAGATATGTACACACAAATTCTGAAGACAAATATTGAGTTAAAGATTTGTTTTCCCCCCTATGGCTGCCAATAAAATATAGGATATTTGTATAAATACATTTATATTAATCTACAGTATAAACTTGCTTTCTGACATACTACTACATTGAGATACACAGTGATTATATAAATATAATATAAAGTCATTAAAGGGATAGCAAACCCCATATGTTATTGTTTAAAAAGATAGATAACCCCTTTTTTTGCCATTCCCCAGTTTTGAATAAACAACAATGTATCTAAACTTCTGCAGACTGCACCCTTATCTCAGATATTTTGACAGACTTGCATTTCAGGCATTTAGTGTTGACTCTTAAATAACTCCATGAGAATGAGCACAATGTCATTTATGTCAAATATTACCTTGTATACCGCCTATGTTAATAGCTCTGCGGAATCTGTTGGCGTTCTGCAAATAACCGATAATAATAATAGTAAATGCATTTAGATAAGGGGCGGATTTTAAGGGCTTAGAAATTAGCATATAAGCCTACCTAGGTTTAGCTTTCAACTTAGAATACCAAGAGAACAAAGCAAATTTGATGATAAAAGAAAATTAGAAAGTTGTTTAAAATGACTTGCCCTATCTGGATCATGAAAGTTTAATTTGGACTTTACTATCCCTTTAAACCACATAATAGCATTTTTTATAAAAGGAAGTTCCATGAAACCACATAGGCTTCTCAGAAACTGTTTATAGTTTGCCAGCTTGTAACATGTGAGTAGCAAAATTTCACATTTAGCAAAGTGTTTTTCTATAGGTTTAACCTATTCCTAAAATGTACATTATACCAGTAGTTAACAGCCTATCAGTAACGTTGCCATTATATTGTAGTTTGTGGCAGGGGGGATTTGATTTAAATCACAAGTTAAAGGTACAGTAAAGTCAAACCCAAACTTAAATGGATTGGGTAGAGCATGCAATTTTAAACAACTTTCCAAATGACTTATCAATTTTGCTCACTTCTCTTGGTATCCTTTGTTAAAGAGTATAGGGGAGCTCAAGAGCGGTCACATGTCCGTAGCCATCTGGCAACTGTGTTTACAACATTATTTATAGCAACAGTATACAATGTTGAATGCACTGCTGCCATAGACAGCTATAGACACGTGAATGCTCCTAAATCCCTATCAGTCTATCTATCACTACTCTTTAACAAAGGATATTAACAGAACAAAGCAAAGTTGATAACAGATGTAAATTTGAAAGTTGTTTAAAATTGTATGCTGTCTCCTAGTCAATAAAGTTTATTTTTTTACTTTACTGTCCCTTTAAATCACAATTTAAAACACTAGTCAGACTCCATTTTAAATCATGGTTTTCTACATAAAGGTTTCATTTCTCTTACTTGGTGTATTCAGTCCACGGATTCATCCTTACTTGTGGGATATTCTCAATCCCTACAGGAAATGGCAAAGAGAGCATACAGCAAAGCTGTCCATATAGCTCCCCTCAGGCTCCGCCACCCCAGTCATTTTCTTTGCCGCTCTAACAAGTAGCATCTCCACGGGGATGGTAAAGAGTATGTGGTGTTAGATTTGTAGTTTTTATTTCTTCAATCAAGAGTTTGTTATTTTAAAATAGTGCCGGTTTGTACTATTTACTCTGAGGCAGAAAGTGATGAAGATTTCTGCTGAGAGGAAAAAGATTTTAGCATGTTGTAACTAAAATCCATGGCTGTTCCCACGCAGGACTGTTGAGTACAGGAGAACTTCAGTTGGGGGGAACAGTTTGCAGGCTTATACTGCTTAAGGTATGTTCAGTCATTTTTTCTAACAAGACTTGCTAGTGCTAGAAGACTGACAGAAATCCCATGAGGGAAGGTAAGCCATTTTCTGAGACACAGTATAGAACGATGGCTTCAGTTAAGGGATTTAATACTGGCAGACACTGTGATGGGCAAAATCGATTACTTTATTAAGGTAATCTTATATTTTTAAGCGTTTTTTAAACGTTGAAAACACTTTTTGGGGACTTTTTACGCCTGGCATATTATAAGACAGCTAATCTGACTCAGAAAGGCCCCATAACTCTGGAGAAGCGAAGGAGGGGGCCTCATTTCGCGCCTCTATTGCGCAGTTGATTTGCAACACAGCTCCATGCAGCTTCATGTGCAGAGCCTTTAGAGTACAGGAGGACTTCAGGGAGGCTTGATTTACACCTGCAAATAACCCTAAAGGAAGGTAAAGCCACAGCAAAGACTGTGGCATAGTACTGTAGTGGGTTAAACCGGGTATTTACTTCATTTTGCTCCGGTTTGGGCATTAAGGGGTTAAATGATTTGAAAATTTGTGTGCAATCATTTCAAGGCATTAGGATCATGTGGTGAAAATTTCATTAAGATCGGATGTTTTTTGATGATTTGGTAAAAAAGTGTGTGCCTTTTTAACATTTAAAGAGACAGTAACGTTTTTCTAAAAATTATTTTTTTCAATATTTTTGTGTTGTCTGAGTCTGTCAAACATGTCTGAGCCTTCAGATAGACCTTGTTCTCTATGTTCAAAAGCCATGGCAGTACCCCCATTGCATTTATGTTTAAAGTGTGCAAAAACATCTAAGCATTTTAAGGATCATCCAGTGACAATTAATGATGCTGCCCAAGATGATTCCTTAACGGAGGGTAATGAGGATAGTCCTCCTTCCTCCCCCCATTTGTCTACACCAGTTATGCCCGCGCAAGCGATGCCTAGTACCTCTAGCGCATTGGCCCCTATTACTTTACAGCAACTAGCAGCAGTAATGGATAATTCCCTTGCAGCTTTTTTATCCAAACTGCCTGTTTTTCCAAGAAAGCGAGATAGCTCAGTTTTAAATACAGATGATGAGCAATCTGAAGCTTTGGATAATTTATCTGTAGTACCCTCACAAAACTCAGAGGTAGTAGTGAGGGAAGGGCTGTCTGAGGGAGAAATTTCTGATACTGGAAAAGTTTCTCAGCAGGCAGATTCAGATTCCTTAGCGTTTAAATTTAAGCTGGAACACCTCCGCGTCCTGCTTAAGGAGGCTTTAGCTACGCTGGATGACTGTGACCCCATGGTGGTCCCTGAAAAATTGTGTAAAATGGACAGATATTTAGAGGTCCCTGTATACACTGAGGCATTTCCGATCCCAAAGAGGGTGGCGGATATTGTGACTAGGGAGTGGGAGAGACCAGGTGTACCCTTTGCTCCCCCACCTATATTTAAGAAAATGTTCCCCATAAACGACCCTAGGCGGGACGCGTGGCAGGCGGTCCCTAAGGTAGAAGGGGCTGTTTCAACACTAGCTAAGCGTACAACTATACCAATAGAGGACAGTTGTGCTTTCAAAGATCCTATGGATAAAAAATTGGAAGGATTGCTGAAGAAAATTTTTGTTCAACAAGGTTTTCTGCTTCAACCAATTGCCTGCATTATCCCGGTAACTACTGCAGCGGCTTTTTGGTTCGAGGCCCTGGAGGAGTCGCTCCAGAGGGAGACTTCATACGATGAGGTCATGGATAGAATTCACGCTTTAAAGCTGGCTAATTCTTTTATCACTAATGCCGCTTTCCAATTGGCTAAACTAGCGGCGAAAAACTCAGGTTTTGCCATCGTGGCACGAAGAGCGCTTTGGCTCAAATCATGGTCGGCGGATGTGTCGTCCAAAACAAAACTGTTAAATATTCCCTTCAAGGGGAAAACCCTTTTCGGCCCAGAGCAGAAAGAAATTATTTCAGATATCACTGGAGGCAAGGGCCATGCCCTTCCACAAGATAGGCCGTTGAAGGCCAAAAACAAGGCTAATTTTCGCACCTTTCGCAACTTCAGGAGCGGACCTGCTGCAACCTCTGCTGCCGCAAAGCAAAATAACGCTTCCCAGCCCAAGGCAACCTGGAGACCCTTGCAGGGCTGGAATAAGGGTAAACAGGCCAAGAAGCCTGCTCCTGCTACCAAGACAGCATGAAGGGGTAGCCCCCGATCCGGGATCGGATCTAGTAGGGGGCAGACTCTCTCTCTTTGCTCAGGCTTGGGCAAGAGATGTCCCACATCCCTGGGCATTAGAAATAGTTGCTCAGGGGTACCTTCTAGAATTCAAGGATTCTCCCCCAAGGGGAAGGTTCCACATTTCTCGTTTGTCTTCAGACCAAACAAAGAAACAGGCGTTCTTACGCTGTGTAGAAGATCTTCTAAAAATGGGAGTGATACACCCAGTTCCAATTGCAGAACAAGGACTGGGCTTTTACTCAAACCTGTTCGTAGTTCCCAAAAAGGAAGGAACTTTCAGGCCAATCCTGGATCTAAAAATTCTAAACAAATTCCTCAGAGTTCCGTCTTTCAAGATGGAAACCATTCGGACAATTTCGCTGATGATCCAGGAAGGTCAATATATGACTACCGTGGATCTAAAGGATGCGTACCTACATATACCTATCCACAAAGATCACCATCAGTTCCTAAGGTTCGCTTTTCTGGACAAACATTACCAGTTCGTGGCTCTTCCTTTTGGGTTGGCCACTGCTCCCAGAATTTTCACAAAGGTGCTAGGGTCCATTCTGGCGGTACTAAGACCGCGGGGCATTGCAGTAGCACCTTACCTAGACGAAATATTAATACAGGCGTCGTCTTGTCACAGAGCCAAGGCTCATACGGACATCATTCTGGCCTTTCTAAGGTCTCACGGGTGGAAGGTGAACGTAGAAAAAAGTTCTCTGTCCCCGCTCACAAGGGTTCCCTTTCTGGGAACATTTAATAGACTCGGTAGAAATGAAAATCTTTCTGACAGTGGTCAGAAGGTTAAAACTGTTGAATACTTGCTGAGTTCTTCATTCCATTCCTCGGCCTTCCGTGGCTCAGTGCATGGAAGTAATTGGTTTAATGGTTGCGGCGATGGACGTAGTCCCTTTCGCCCGAATCCATCTCAGACCACTGCAACTGTGCATGCTCAAACAGTGGAATGGAGATTACGCAGATTTATCTCCTCAAATTCTAATGGACCTGAAAACCAGAGACTCTCTTCTCTGGTGGTTGTCTCAAGATCACCTGTCTCAGGGAATGAGTTTCCGCAGACCAGAGTGGATCATTGTCACGATCGATGCCAGTCTGGTAGGCTGGGGTGCGGTCTGGAACTCCCTGAAGGCTCAGGGACTATGGTCTCGGGAAGAATCTCTTCTCCCGATAAACATTTTGGAGCTGAGAGCGATTTTCAATACGCTCCAGGCGTGGCCTCAACTAGCAGAGGCCAAATTCATCAGATTTCAGTCGGACAACATCACGACTGTAGCGTACATCAATCATCAGGGGGGGACAAAGAGTTCCCTAGCGATGAAGGAAGTATCCAAGATTATCAAATGGGCGGAGGATCACTCCTGCCATCTATCTGCAATTCACATCCCAGGGGTAGACAACTGGGAGGCGGATTTTCTAAGTTGTCAGACTTTCCATCCGGGGGAGTGGGAACTCCACCCGGAGGTTTTTGCTCAGCTGACCCAGCTATGGGGCATTCCAGAATTGGATCTGATGGCGTCCCATCAGAACACCAAACTTCCCCTTTACGGATCCAGATCCAGGGATCCCAAGGCGGCATTGATAGATGCATTAATAGCGCCTTGGTCGTTCAGTCTAGCTTATGTCTTTCCACCGTTTCCTTTTCTCCCTCGGCTAGTAGCCAGAATCAAACAGGAGAAGGCTTCGGTAATTCTGATAGCGCCTGCGTGGCCACGCAGGACTTGGTATGCAGACCTAGTGGACATGTCATCGGTCCCACCATGGAAACTGCCATCGAGGCAGGATCTTCTAATTCAAGGTCCTTTCAAGCATCCAAATCTAGTTTCTCTGCAACTGACTGCTTGGAGATTGAACGCTTAATTCTAGCTAAGCGTGGTTTCTCTGATTCAGTTATAGACACTCTGATACAGGCTAGGAAGCCTGTCACCAGGAAAATTTACCATAAGATATGGCGGAAATATCTTTGTTGGTGTGAATCCAAGGGTTACTCGTGGAGTAAGGTTGGGATTCCGAGGATATTGTCTTTTCTCCAAGAAGGATTGGAGAAAGGTCTGTCAGCTAGTTCCTTAAAGGGACAGATATCTGCTCTGTCTATCCTGTTACATAAGCGTCTGGCAGCTGTACCAGACGTCCAGGTGTTTGCACAGGCCTTAGTTAGAATCAAGCCTGTTTACAAGCCTGTGGCTCCTCCATGGAGTCTAAATTTAGTTCTTTCAGTTCTTCAAGGGGTTCCGTTTGAACCTTTGCATTCCATAGATATCAAGTTATTATCTTGGAAAGTTTTGTTTTTAGTAGCAATTTCTTCTGCCCGAAGAGTTTCTGAATTGTCTGCTTTGCAGTGTAATTCACCCTATCTGGTGTTCCATGCAGATAAGGTTGTTTTGCGTACCAAACCTGGTTTTCTTCCAAAAGTGGTTTCTAATAAGAATATTAACCAAGAAATCATTGTTCCTTCTCTGTGTCCTAATCCAGTTTCTAGGAAGGAACGACTTTTACACAACCTTGACGTGGTTCGTGCCTTAAAATTCTATTTAAAGGCAACTAAGGATTTCAGACAAACATCATCCTTGTTTGTTGTCTATTCTGGTAAGAGGAGAGGTCAGAAAGCGACTGCTACCTCTCTTTCCTTCTGGCTGAAAAGCATCATCCGATTGGCTTATGAGACTGCTGGACAGCAGCCTCCTGAACGGATTACAGCTCATTCAACCAGAGCTGTGGCTTCCACATGGGCTTTCAAGAACGAGGCTTCTGTTGAACAGATTTGTAAGGCAGCGACTTGGTCTTCGCTGCACACATTTGCAAAATTTTACAAATTCGATACTTTTGCTTCTTCGGAGGCTATTTTTGGGAGAAAGGTTTTGCAAGCAGTGGTGCCTTCCGTTTAGGTTACCTGACTTGTTCCCTCCCTTCATCCGTGTCCTTTTGCTTTGGTATTGGTATCCCACAAGTAAGGATGAATCTGTGGACTGAATACACCTTGCAAGAGAAAACAGAATTTATGCTTACCTGATAAATTACTTTCTCTTACAGGTGTATTCAGTCCACGGCCCGCCCTGATATTTAAGTCAGGTTCAAATTTATGTTACAATCACTACAGTCACTACTGCACCCTATGGTTTCTCCTTTTTCTCCTAACCGTCGGTCGAATGACTGGGGGGGCGGAGCCTGAGGGGAGCTATATGGACAGCTTTGCTGTGTGCTCTCTTTGCCATTTCCTGTAGGGATTGAGAATATCCCACAAGTAAGGATGAATCCATGGACTGAATACACCTGTAAGAGAAAGTAATTTATCAGGTAAGCATAAATTCTGTTTTTTAGAATAATAACCTTTCAAATTGTTTTTCCAGTTCTATTAGAAAATGAATGATTTAATTATATAACGTTAGAAATAAAAAAAAAATATTTGTGAAATTATTGGGACGTGACCCGTTTCCAGTTTAATAGTTTAATCATTCATATTTAATCAACATTTCATCTCCTTTATTGGAAGAAAAAAAAACGATTACCTTTTAATAACAATTTAAATAGTTTTATTTAACTAAATAAAAACAGTCATTACCTTTTTATAATAACAACTTGTCTAACTAAAACAATAACATTGTAGGTTTCACTTTTCATTTTTACTGCTTGCCCCTCCCTCCTCACATTTAGGTCCTTGTGCAGATCTATTCTTCTCCAAACATTCTTCTTGTCATTGAGCTTCTTGAATCTTCGTAAGGGGTTGATTCTGTGTACATAGAATTCCAGGGGAACAATGGAATTAAAGGGACAGTAAAGACAACATTAAACTTTCATGATTCAGACAGAGCACGGTTTTGCTATCCTTGGTTGAAAAGCAATGCACTACTAGGACTGAGGTAGCTGCTGATTGGTGACTGCAAATGTATCCCTCTTGTCATTTGCTCACCCAGTCTGTTCAGCTGGCTCCCAGTAGTGAATTGCTGCTCCTTCAACAAACTATACAAAGAGAATGAAGCAAGTTTGATGATAGCTTAAGTTGTATGCTCTGTCTAAATCATAAAAGAGAAAGTTTGACTTTATGTCCCTTTTAAGGTCGATCTATGTATGTTTATTTTATAACATTTGTGCTGTGAAGAAGATACATATTTATTTCTGCAGACACAAATTCACAGTTTTAAGAACTGCAAAACCAAGAATATGTGATATCTTCAAGATAGAAAACAATACTTTCTGATCCTAGCACGTCTATCTTTGTCTAAATACATATGCCAATTATAGAATGCGAAATTGCCCCACAAAGAACAAAAACTAAATTGACCTAATGTCTGTGTCATTGTTAGAGTCTTCTGTCACTGTGAGCTAGATTTATCAAGTCCATGGTGGACGGGGGCGTACATATTTGCCCCTGTCCGCCCAAGCTCTCCTCTGGCAGGCAGAAATCCGCTGCCGGAAAGCAACCCACCCCCTGCCTACGTGTAATTGGAGGAGACTGGGGAGACTGAAATTCTCCACCTATGAGGTTGAGAACAGGGTAGGGGAGCAGCGGTGCTTGATAAATCCTGACTGCAGGTTCTCTGGTGCAAACCTGCAGTAAAATGGAGGAGAAGGGCTCGATAATACCAGCCCTCTCTGTTTCCAGTTTGGTCCATAGAGATCACACTCCAGAGAATAATTAATTGGACCTTGTATCTGGTTCATCATCAGATGTAGGTAATAAAGATTGCCTTTTTTTTAGATAGTTCTGAAAAAGAGCTTTAACCCTTTAAGGACACAGCTTTCAGTTTGCTCAATTGTTTTATGACGGAAAATTTCCGTCATATGTCCTTAAGAGGTTAAATAGCAGGCAGAAGAAAAAAAAGAGAAAAAATTAAGCCCTGACATTCTAAAATCATGAGGATTTAATGACAGTCACCAATGCAATTTAGGGTAGTCGTATAAATGAATTTGTATTATAACTACCAGTTTCCTCAGGTTGATAATAAAGTTTTTTTCAGTATAATATGAACTACAAATGTTGATAGGATTAGTTGGATGCTGTGAGAAAACAAGGATGAATTTGTAAAGGGTGAACTTTATTGCTGAAAGTATAGGGGAGACATTGTAGCCATTATGCCCATAGCATAAATATCACAGACACCTCTTGTCTTGCATTAATTGTTTTAATTTTAAAAGGAACACAAAATACCACAAGATTGTAATATAAAATGTTTAATTATGTGCAGAAAACCAACTTTGCAATATACTTAGATTAATTATTTTGCTTCTCTTTGGGAAATTAAGAGTTCTACAATTCTGAGAGCTGGTACAGCACACCGCAGATATTACAAGCCTAACCTTGCACTATGCCTGTCTGTAATTGGCTTAAACAGAGTTGATTAGATAAGATACTGCAAAACAGTGGATCTTTTTTGTTTACATAATGGTTAAGGCTAGCCCAAATCCAGGCTGACTCCTCCATCTTTATTTAAAAACATTTGCAGCAAACACGATGAATATTCACCCCAGAATTTTCAAACTCACTCAGTATGTTAATTTACTGTAGAACTGCAGAAATATATTGTAATAATTATGCCTGTGTGTTTGCTTAAAGGGAAAGTCAGCACCAGAATTAACTGTTAAAAACTGTTAAAGCACATTGGGATAAGAGGCGGCCTTCAAGGGCTTAGAAATTAGCATATGACCCTACCTAGGTTTAGCTTTCAACAAATAATACCAAGAGAACAAAGCAAATTTGATGATAAAAGTACATTTGAAAGTTGCATGTCCTATCTGAATCATGAAAGTTTAATTTTGACTGTCCCTTTAATCAAGTGTTGCATCCTTAATTTCAGCTAAATCATAAGTCTGTGCACATTTCTATAAATCACACATTGATGCTGATTGCTCTGACGTGGGAGGAGGGCATGCAGCCTGTTTATAAAGCAACTAGTGATAAAATACCATAACATATATGTAAAGTGCAGCATAGTAATCTATCCACATTATCTAAATCTAATTGTTTTTTCAACGCAATAAATATGTTCTAGGTGTATAGTATAAATTGGCAATTTAGTGCTACAATAGAAATAATCTGCATGCAAAATAAATGGTTTAACAATGACGTTCATATAGCAATATTAAACTGGCTGTGTTAAAGGGGCAGTCTACTTGAATTTTTTTTATTGTTTTAAAAGATAGATAATCCCTTTATTACCCATTCCCTAGTTTTGCATAACCAACACTGTTATGTTAAAGGGACAGTCAAGTCCAAAAAAAACTTTAATTTTTAAAACAGGGCATGTAATTTTAAACAACTTTCCAATTTACTTTTATCAACCATTTTGCTTTGTTCTCTTGGTATTCTAGTTGAAAGCAAACCTAGGAAGGCGCATATGATCATTTTTAAGCCCTTGAAGGCCCCCTCTTTTTTATTAGCTTTTCACAGCAGGGGAGAGCTAGCTCATGTAGGCCATATAGATAACAACATTGTAATCACGCCCGTGGCTAGTGGCAGACACTGCACTAATTGGCTAAAATGCAAGTCAATAGATAATAACTAAAAGTCATGTGAGTAGGGGCGGTCAGAAGATGCTTAGATACCAGTTAGTCACAGAAGTACAAAGTATATTAATATAACAGTGTTGGTTATGCAAAACTGGGGAATGGGTAATAAAGGGATTATCTATCTTTTTACACAACAACAATTCTGGTGTTGACTGTCCCTTTAATATACTTTTTTACCTCCGTGATTACCTTGTATCCAAGCCTCTGCATACTGCCCCTTATTTCAGTTTTTTTGACAGACTTGCATTCTAGCCAATCAGTGCTGACTCATAAATAACACCATGGGAGCGAGCACAATGTTATCTATATGACACACATAAACTAGCTAATAAAATGCAATGGGATTATTAATTGGCATATGCGCCCATCCAGGTTTAACCTTCAACAAAAAATACCAAGAAACCAACAAATCTTTGATGATAAAAGTAAATTGGAAAGTTGCTTAAAATTACATGCAATATCTGAATCATAAAAGTTTAATTTTGACTTGACTGTCCCTTTAAATAGTTATTTAACATTGCTATATTCCACACAGCCATTGTTTGCACATTTTACCTGCCCCTGATTGTCCTCAGAGGAGAATCAGTTAAGGGGAAACCTAGGTTTCAACTGGCAGTGCCTGTTACTTTATAGCAACTAAAAGTATACACTTATCTCTTTAATATTTAATTAAAATATATCTGCATATTCAAAGGATAATCTTTGCTTTGAATACATCTATTCAGTATCTGTCAATTTAAACTGAAGAAAAAGAAGGCAAATTAAGAGAAGACTGTTTTTGCCAGCCATTATTAAACATATGTGCTATCAAATTTTGAGTTTAATTTCCTTTTAAATAAGTTATAAGTTAAATAGTTATGATGAGGAAAAGGTATGAAAAAAGCAGACATCTGATGAGCTCTAATAAGGACGAAACAGCTGTACACGTGATTCCTCCTGCTGTACTGTTCAGTCCTTGAATTTGCCTAGAGTAGCACTGCCCTGGCATGAGGGAAACAGAGCATACAATTTTTTTTTTAAAACGGTTTCCATTTTACTTCTATTATCAAATTTGCTTCATTCTCATGATATGAAGAGATACCAAGGTAGGCATCTGGAGCACTAAATGGCAGGGAATAGTGCTGCCACCCTAGTGCTCTTGCAAAACTGCTGCTATATAGTGCTCCAGAAATTGGCACCCCCTTGAGCTTAACTCCTTGCTTTTCAAAAAAAGATACCAAGAACGAAGAAAAAATTCTACTAGAAGTAAATTAGAAAGTTGTTTAAAATCACATGCTCTATCTGAATTGTGAAAGAAAAAAAATGGGGATTTATATCCCTTTTAAAAATGATATATGAAGCAATAAAGGTGAGGGGTTGTGGAGCTCAATTGCACCTCCTTGCCCAGAATCCTCTGCTCCAGTAGAAAACACTGGTAGCTCAGGTTTTCTGTGGAAAAACATTCTGATAAGTTTTACAATGATCTGTTGTATGGCCTTAAAAGCTCTTCAATGCAAATGTTATTCACTCTTTCAGCTGATAAGTGCCAGTAGGCCTGTCATTTAGTAACCTTATCATGCTATGAAAGGGAAGTCAGATAGCAGAGGATTTGTTCTATGTGAGGGAGAAGAGAAGAAATTTGCATCCTAGAAGCATTTTGCAATGTATGAACAATACAGGCAAGTTTTCTGAAGACAGTTTAATACCTTGCTTACTTTAATTGTCAGTCTAAATCTTTCCATACCTCTTGCTTTTATATGGATGAGCCAGTGTAGACTTATATATCCCTAGTTGGGATCGACAGGGATGCAATGTAGCAGGGTTAGTCCTGTTAAGTCTGCAAGAGTGCACTTCAGAAAATCCACAAATTTTAGAGATTATATTCCAGGAGAGCAAACTAAAAAAAAAAAAATTATACTGCAATGATTTTCTACTATGCATTATTAAACATTTTATATTACAATCTCAAAGTGTTTTGTGTGCCTTTAACTTACTACTTTGGGATTGATTTATCAAGCCGTTTGCCCGTCTACGACTGCAGGTTCTCACAAGACCGGGGAGATTGACAGCTCCTACCCGCGCGTGATTTGCTGTGTTCAGGCAGGGGGCGGTGTTGCACAAGAGGGCAAAATATAGCTTTTGTGCAATTTGGAATTCCAGCAGCGAAGGCGAGCTTGGGTGGACAGGGGTTTATATGTACGCCCCGTCTGCCCTAGCTTGAGAAATTAAGCCCTTTAGCAGCAGAATTTACACACAATAACAGTCCAAACATTTCTTTAGTTGTATCTAAAATGCTAATAAAATATGTTTGTCACTTTAAACTTCCCCCAACAGCAATGTCTTATTTTTGTTATTTTTGGGGCTTTCCAATATGAAAGACTTCTTGTAACAAATATAATTCTCTTTTGTATTCGCTGATCAAAATAAACTTAAGGCTGGCATCCTCCAATGTTTTCAAAGGGGAATCTGTCATATTCAACTTTAACCCATCAGAATTCCTATGTGAAGTGCATCCCTTAGCTTTTTGTTGGGTTTTCAAATTCAACTTAAGGTTTCCATGTGTCCAGTATTTAACTGGACAGTCCAGTATTTCACCAGGTTGTACAGTCAAATCTATATGTTTTTAAAGTCCCCAGAGTGTTAACTAAATTTTAAGGTCTTCTATGCAATACAAATATGGTACAAAAAGATGTGACACAGCATGTACTGCTCTAAGGGTCATTGTCAGGCAGTAGTGTTGCCTGGTGTCCAGTATTTAACTGGACAGTCCTGTACTTCTCAGGAGGCTGTCCAGTACAATCTTAAAAAAAATATATACTGTGGACACTTTAAAAGGGAATATTTAAGTCCCTTGGGTGTTAGCAAATTCTTAACGTCTCTGTATAAATCTATACATTACAGATATGGCCTATAAAGAAGTTATATTCTACATGCACCCCTCTGTGTCACTGGCAGAGAAGGAGGCTAAAGAAATTATATTTTCATATTTTACTGGCAGTCCTAAAAGTATCAACTCAATACTCTGAGTGTTAAATAAAGATGCTGGGGTAAAATAAATCCACCATAGGGGTGTAAAAAAAAATAAAAAAGTGCTCTGTGCGTGCTACTGGCAGTCAGTGGGGGGGGGGGGTCAAATCATTTGTTTTTTACTGGTAGGCAGAGACATAAATCATTTATATGTATGTTCTTGGCATCAAAGTGGACGCAAACTTAGATTCTTGCACCTGAGCCCTGTGGCTCCACCTACAGGTTGTCCAGTATTTTTGTGGGGACAGCTGGTGACCTTTATTACCCATTGAAAACCTTATGTTAACCAGAAGTTTCAACATGCCGCATCCTGTGGGTCTTTTTATGATTTGAGAGCTGTACCCTGCTGTCTTCCAGCATCTTTTCATTCAGTTGCAAATATCCTGGTTTACAAATAAATCCAGGAACGCCCCAGTTTCCACCCATGGGGAATCCCAACCCTGTACATGTGACGCCCAACCCCACCTTGTTAAGCCCAATTTCACTCACTGTACACCCGCAAATCTGTCACGGCTACACCCACAAATCTCTTGCATATAGCCTAGAGCTCCTAGTCCCATAAGGCCTCCAGGAAATGTTGGAAGGTATGAATAACCAATTTTCCACACGGTATTCAAATTAATTTGTTTTATACTAAAATCCTTTACCTGGAGTGGAGAATTAGTAGTAGGCATGCCCCATTTGGGGCATAAACATTTCTCATGTTTGCCCAATACTATACTGCTCAACCAACCACAGTTTGGTTTTATTGGTCAGAGATCAGCAGATGTCCGGCTGTAAACTCCACTTGGGCTTCTCAATGGGAACTATAAGTCCCAGCATTTTGTGGTTTATATGGATCACAGTGTATGCACTTGCAGATACACTTCAAGGCACAGCAAGGGGCAGCAATGTTTGGCAAAAAAAGTTAAGTTAAGAGATCAGTGCCCTTCTTAAACAAGGAACAGGAAACAAAAAGATAGAGAAGGCACTGAATTTTCCTAGAGACACCGTTGGAAGCATAGTTTGCAAGTTCAAAGTTAAAGGAACAGTGGTTAAACTATCTGGACAGGGCAGAAAAAGGAAGCTATCAATGACTGCAATCAAATTTCATAGAGGGCAGATTGAGAAAACCCCTTGAGTGACTGCAAAAGACCTGCAGCAAGACTTAGTGGCAACAGGCACTGAGATTTCAGTTTGCACAGTAAGGAGCGTAATAAATGCAGAAAGTTTCC
>NC_069510.1:117137586-117157586 GCF_027579735.1 Bombina bombina | reverse complement strand
ACTTCTTTCATTAAGAGCATACTGAGGTAGGCTGGGGCTTATGTATGTGCCTTTCGCAGTGTGTGCCTGCAGCAGTAAATGTAGCAATGTTATGCAAGCAACCTCTAGAGGGAGCTACAGCAGGCAGTGTTGAGTAACATTAGATAACACCCACAGCTCTGCCATTAGTTACGTCAACTGTTCAAACTGTTTGAATGTGTCCGATTCATACATAGATGGTGATGCACGGTTTGTGTCCAGACTTTTTTTTTCCTTTTTCTTAAAGGGACATCAAACGCTAGATAAAATAATTTATTCACAGCAAAATGAGTCTGAAAATAATACGCAGGTGTAGTTTTAATCTTATATTAGTGCAATTGGTGTCGCCATGTTTTAACCTAGCTTTCCTTCTTTGTTGAGGCCGATTAGGGATCGTTATTTTGTGAGTCACTAGAGTGTGTAACCAATGACTGCGTGAAAAATAGCAGGGTCATGTTTAGAGACTGCACTTTTAACAGGAATTTGAAAGCTCAATTTTAAGACAAATTAAATTAAAATGGGATAACATAAATAACAAAAGCATATTGCAAACTTTTTTTTTATTGCATGCACTCAAAATGTTTTAATGTCCCTTTTTAACAATGCTTTTAGATATACAGCCTAATTTACCATAGAGTGGCTGACACTAGTGCACTCTAGAGCTCCCTCTGCAGGTGGCTTTTATAAAATCATTACACATGTGAGCATGTCAAAGCCAAACTCAGTATGCTCATTAACTTGATATATGCATATTCAGTTCAGTTATCTTTTTTTGATTAATCAAATCTATTTCTTATTTATATCTGCGTAAAAATGTAAAGGGACATGGAATTCAAAATTTCAGATATAGCGAACAATTTAGTTTGCTCTCTTTTTATGCTTGAATAGCATACCTAGGTAGGCTCTGAAGCAGCAATACTGGGAGCCAGCTACTGACTGATTTTTTTATTTACTTACATATGGCTTTTGTCTTTGGCTAACCAGATGGGCTTAGCTAGCTCCCAGTAGTACATTGGTGCTCTGAAGCTACCTTTTTAACAAATAAAAACAAAGTAAATTTGATGACATAAGTAAACCATTGGAATGTCCCATATTGTATTCTCTCTCTGAATCATAACAGTGTAATTCTTACTTTCATATCCCTTTAAAGTCACATTTAAAAGTACACTAAAGTCAAAATTAAATTCCCATGATTCAGAATTAGCATGTAGCAGTATAAACACTTTCTAATTCACTTCCTTTATCAAAATGTGCACAATATTTTTATATGCATATTTTCTTATGCACCAGCTGCTACTGAGCATGTGCAAGAGATCACATGATATTTGTATTTATATGCGCATTGTGATTGGCTGATGGCTGTCACATGATGCCGGGGGAGGGGGACTGAAGTAATTTTGAAACATGCAAGAATAAAATCTACTGCTAATTTCATATTCAGAGTGATGGCCTGATAACTAAAAACTCGCCGGCATAGAGAGAGATCACACAAACATTTTGAGGGCTTTTCAAATAATTTTTTTTTTTTTTTTTAATCTTATTATGTATGTGAAATTCTACTGTATTTAAAGCCCCTTTAAATATCCTGTACCCACTAGAAAAGGGTATTTCTGGTTCTTTCTTTTAAAGGGAAAGTGTAAAATAAAATTATTTTTCCCAATGACTTGTTATACCAGCCGTAGAGTATAAAATGGACGATAAATTGCTTCTTGGTGTTTATTGTTGTATTTGAAATAGCTGGTTTTGTTAATTGAAATCACAACCCATTAAAATGTACTGAGCTTGTTGGAATATTTTCTATCACTTTCTGTAGACACATGTTCCTTTATATTATCTCTATCTGTAAACTAAAGCCCAATAATTAGAGAGAGATTAACATTTTATTACCAATCTCTCCTACCTCCCACTAGGAGTATACTTTCTTTTGTGTGTTTACACAGCTATTCTATAACCAATTAAAGGGACATTCTACTCCAAAATTGCTATTATTTAAAAACATAGATAACGCCTTTACAACCCATTCCCCAGCTTTGCACAGCCAACATTCTTATATTAAAGGGACAGTATACACCAATATTCATATAACTGCATGTAATAGACACTACTATAAAGAATAATATGCACAGATACTGATATGAAAATCCAGTATAAAATGGTTTAAAAACGTATTTCGAAGCTCTCAGTTTAGCTCTGTTGAAAAGATAGTTGGAAAGCCCACTGCAAATGGGAAATAAGACACTCCCCCTCCCCCTTCTTTTGCATATGAAAAGACCCTTTACACAAACTGGAGCAAGCTGGAGTAGGTATACGTCGGTATTCTCCTAAAACTTTGGGGCTTGGTTAGGAGTCTGGAAATCAGAGCAATGTTATTTAAAAATAAGCAAATTTATAAAAAACATTTATGCAAAGAAAAAATTAGTGTATAATGTCCCTTTTAAAGGACCAGACAATGCAGTACATTTGCATAATCAACAAATGCAAGATAACAAGACAATGCAATAGGTATCTGAAAAGAAAGAACAACACGGAAGGGGCGCCAATGGTGCAGATCAATGGAGGTTTCTGGAGGTGTACCAATATACTAAGATAACAGGGTACTCACAATAGATGGAGGCATTCAGTTATGCCAATAGGGGCGGGCTGGATTTTAGCAGCAATCCAGCTAGCTGAACGAATAGGCAGCTCTCTATCGGTATCCAAACGGAGGAAAACTAGAGAAGTGAGACAAAGTACAGAGGCGCCAATGGTGCAGATCAATGGTGATATAAGGCACAACAACACCCCAATATGCACAGGATACTCACATGTGGTGAAGGCAATCAATTTTGCCCATAGAGACAGGCTGGATTTCACAGCAATCCAGCTGGCTGTTCCAAGGTGGGGTAACAGATGGGTGGGGGTCAGAGTGTTAGTACTCTAAAGTAGCATAGCAACAGGAAGTATCAATTGTAACACTAGGAGTGGATTTGATAAAAAGTAAATTTATTTAAAAAGTATAAAAAATAATAATAATACCACTCATCTCAGTGTTAAAAATAT
Source organism: Bombina bombina (assembly GCF_027579735.1). Taxonomy (NCBI): domain Eukaryota; kingdom Metazoa; phylum Chordata; class Amphibia; order Anura; family Bombinatoridae; genus Bombina; species Bombina bombina. The sequence continues at coordinate 117,154,529 of NC_069510.1, read as the reverse complement.
ATCTTATACATAAGGAATACATGCGACGCGTTTCTCAGATATACTGTTTCCTCAGGCATCAGTTGCCTGAGGAAACAGTATATCTGAGAAACGCGTCGCATGTATTCCTTATGTATAAGATATATTTTTAACACTGAGATGAGTGGTATTATTATTATTTTTTATACTTTTTAAATAAATTTACTTTTTATCAAATCCACTCCTAGTGTTACAATTGATACTTCCTGTTGCTATGCTACTTTAGAGTACTAACACTCTGACACCCACCCATCTGTTACCCCACCTTGGAACAGCCAGCTGGATTGCTGTGAAATCCAGCCTGTCTCTATGGGCAAAATTGATTGCCTTCACCACATGTGAGTATCCTGTGCATATTGGGGTGTTGTTGTGCCTTATATCACCATTGATCTGCACCATTGGCGCCTCTGTAATTTGTCTCACTTCTCTAGACAATGCAATAGCACTGAACTTCAAATGAGTAGTAGATTTTTTTTTTCTGACAATTTTTTTAAAGTTATGTCTATTTCCACTCCCCCTGTACCATGTAACAGCCATCAGCCAATCGCAAATGCATACACGTACCATGTGACAGCCATCAGCCAATCACACATGCATACACACTTATTCTGTGAATTCCTGCACATGCTCATTAGGAGCTGGTGACTCAAAAAGTTTAAATATAAAAAGACTGTGCACATTTTGTTAATTGTAAAAGTTGTTTAAAATTGCATGCTCAGTCTGAATAATGAAAGTTAATTTTGACTTGAGTGTCCCTTTAATATACTTTATAACTTTTAAATTTCTAAATTTCTGCCTGTTTCTAAGCCCCTAGACACTAATTTATGTGTGCCATATAGATAACATCATGCTAACTCCCGTGGAGTTATTCAGGATTCAGTACTGATTGGCTAAAATGCATGACTGTCAAAAGAACTGAGATAAGGGGGCAGTCTGCAGAGGCTTAGATACAAGGTAATCACAGAGGTAAAAAGTGTATTAATATAACCGCATTGGTTATGCAAAACTGGGGAATGGGTAATAAAGGGATTATCTATCTTTTTAAACAATACAAATGTTGGCGTAGACTGTCCCTTTAAGTATAGAAGCTTTCAATATAGGTATGGCTACTATAGGCAAAATCAACAATTTTAAATGCCAAAATAAATGTGCTATTTGTAAACTATTTAATACACTCCAGCAAGTAAAATGGATCATTGGGACCTAAATAAAGGGTTGAAAATATTACGGCACACTCTCTCTTTAAGTTTGAACGCACCCAGAATGTTTTCCTAAACGCTCACAACCTAATTATGTTAAAAGTAAATATTTTGTCTCTTACTCAGATCAGAGAACTGAAAGAAAACATTTTAACAGGAAAAATTTCAGACACTATAAAAAATGGGATAATAATCTGCAGGATGTTTATAGAGAATTAGATGAATCAAAAAAAACAAATTAAATAAAACCATTCATGAACGTTTTTAATGTAGTTTAAAGGGATACAAAGTAATTTCCTCTTGTTGTTGCGTGTAAAAGAAGGCGTTTTAAAATGTTCGTTTTTTTTTTTTTTTTCTACAAAAACATTTAAAGGGACAGTCTACTCCAGAAGTTTTAGTGTTTAAAAAGATAGATAATCCCTTTATTACCATTTCCCAGTTTTGCATAACCAACACGGTTAAATTAAAGGGACAGTCTACTCCAGAAGTTTTAGTGTTTAAAAAGATAGATAATCCCTTTATTACCATTTCCCAGTTTTGCATAACCAACACGGTTAAATTAAAGGGACAGTCTACTCCAGAAGTTTTAGTGTTTAAAAAGATAGATAATCCCTTTATTACCATTTCCCAGTTTTGCATAACCAACACGGTTAAATTAAAGGGACAGTCTACTCCAGAAGTTTTAGTGTTTAAAAAGATAGATAATCCCTTTATTACCATTTCCCAGTTTTGCATAACCAACACGGTTAAATTAAAGGGACAGTCTACTCCAGAAGTTTTAGTGTTTAAAAAGATAGATAATCCCTTTATTACCATTTCCCAGTTTTGCATAACCAACACGGTTAAATTAAAGGGACAGTCTACTCCAGAAGTTTTAGTGTTTAAAAAGATTGATAATCCCTTTATTACCATTTCCCAGTTTTGCATAACCAACACGGTTAAATTAAAGGGACAGTCTAGTCAAAATTAAACTTTCATGACTCAGATAGGGCATGTCATTTAAATTTTAATTTTTTTCCAAATTACTTTTATCATCAATTTTGCTTTATTCTCTTGGTATTCTTAGTTGAAAGCTAAACCTAGGTAGGCTCATACGCCAATTTCTATGCCCTTGAAGTAAATGCTTGTGCAACCAATCACGTAAACGCAGCTCAATCCTTCAGGATGAATTAGTCCGGAATTCTTCACTTGCACTTTGCTTTTATGTCCCCTTAAAGGGAGATGAAAATCATTTTTTTTCTTTCTTTCATGATTCAGATAGAACAACTTTTTCTAATTTACTTATTTTATTAAAGTTTTGTTCTCTTGGTAACTTTTGTTTAAAAGCAGAGACATAAGCTCAGGGGCATGCATGTGTCTAGAGCACTTTATGTCAGCAGTTGTGTAAGAATGTTATTCATCTGCAAGAGCACTAGATGGGTACACTATATGGCAGGAAATAATGCTGCCGACACCTACCTTAATATATTTTCAAAAAAGAATACCATGGGAACAAAGCAAATTTTATAATAGAAGTAAATATACCTTTTAAGTAATTTAGGGTAAAATGAAGGTTGTAGTAAAGTAAGCAGAAAAGGGGGAAGCAATTATGTGATGATGTGTAGCAATTGCGTAACTTCCAACGTCCCGGATATTGCAGGATCATCAGGGGTTAACAGGACTGTCCCTCCTACAGATCTCCCCATCATGGAAATGTCATGTCCTCTCACCTGACTCCGCCCACAACACATCTGAAGCCCCGCCCCTTGGGGGGCCAACTTCACCTCTGCACATTTTCAAGCGTATCCTCTTTAAACTATGTCAATGCGCTGCATAATTTCAGGCTTATATATAAAAAAAACCACAGATTTGAACTAATGGCTACTTGTGCTGGACCACTTGATTTTTAAATGGTGGCTTGGAGTTTCTAAAGCAGATTTGTAGTGACTTGGCAGTCTTGCTTGATTTTAGAGAAAGATCGTACTGATGCTTACAAAGTATTGAGCTGATTGGTGGATAAATTAATCCACCAATAAGAAAGTGCTGTCCAGAGTACTGAAACCAAAAAAAAAGCTTAGGTGCCTTCTTTTTCAAATAATGATAGCAAGAGAACGAAGAAAAATTGATAATAGGAGTAAATTAGAAAGTTGCTTAAAATTGCATGCTCTATCTGAATCACGAAAGAAAAAATTTGGGTTCAGTGTCCCTTTAATCTCCCTTTAATCTCAAATCCCTTTAATCTCTCAAGTGTCCGATTGTTTTGCTCCTTAAAGGGATATGAAACCCAAATATTTTCTATTATTTAGACAGAGCATATCATTTAAAAAAAAAAAAAAATCAATTTACTTCTATAAACAAATTTGCTTTGTTCTTATGATATTCTTTGTTGAAGAGATACCTAGGTAGCATCTGGAACACTACATGGCAGGAAATAGTGCTGCCCTCTAGTGCTCTTGTAAATAGATAACATTTTTGCAAAACTGCTGCCATATAGTGATCCAGGCACATGCACGCTCCTAAGCTTACTTCCTTGCTTTAAAAAAAATATACCAAGAGAACAAAGACAATTTAATAATAGAGCTATATTAGGAAGTTGTAAAAAATTGTATGCTCTATCTGATTTAGAAAAGAACAATTCTGGGGTTCATGTCCCTTTAAGTAAAAACTGTTACAATTTAATTTTAAACCGATACTGCAGTATCAGTCTTGTACTTGCTGATAATGGTTACTGGCTAAAATGTTTTAAGTTCATTTGAAAGATTCCTATTTCATTGTTTATTTGACTTTCCATTTGCTAAACCAATTTAACTTTGTTTTCTTTTTTTAGTGCGATCCAATTTAATTCCCAGCCCCCCCACGTATAATTCGGCGTATGACTACATCAGCTGGGAGTCGTATTCAAACGTCAGCTACTTCACTCGAGTGCTTCCTCCTATCCCGGATGACTGTCCCACACCAATGGGGACAAAAGGTGAGCTAGACATTGGGTGACTTAGTATGCCAGTGCAATAAAGGGACATTAAACTAAAAAAAAAAATTGTATCACGTTTTTGCTTTTTTCCCCTGAAAAATTGTGACAGAAAATCTGTTTAAATTTATATTGAACATAATACAGCATTAATGCTTATTGGACAATTGGTTTATATGTAATTTTCTAGGACAAGAAGGTGAGCGGGACTTGTGAGTTGCACCCCAGGTTCTTTGGGGGTGGAGCTTTGGCTGGAAGGGTGGTACCACTAGAGTGCAGTGGATATGGTCAGGTGTTTCTTGGGTGGGGCGGAGTAAGAGCAGATCATGGTTGGAGACATGGTCCCTGGTTTTATAAAGCGAAGATTTAATGAAAAAAAAGTCCAGATACATTTCTCAAAGTGGATTATTGTCAACAAATACTGCTACAGCAGGAGCGTATTTTGGCCTAGGCAAACAAGGCACTTACCTAGGGCAGCAGATTGGGAGGGGGCAGCACTTTTTTGTGGTTATATTTGTAAGAAGCTTACAGCTATTTTAGAAGTATTATACTGGTATATAATGGGAGATTTTGTCCAAATAGCTTATATTCTAGGGGGTATAGTAAGAGACGGCCCATGGAGCTTACAGTTTAGCGGTATCTCTCACTTAGTATTGTGTTTGGGTCAATATTTTTTATACATATTGCAGCAATAGATTGATTTGTGTGTGTGAATCTCTGTGCATGTGTGTGTGTGTTTGCGTGAGTGTGTGTATATATGTGAGTGGGGAGGTAGGGGGGCAGAAGAATTTTGAGTGCCTAGGGCAGCACAAAATCTAAATATGCCACTGTGCTACAGGGTGAATAAACAGTGTATATTCATCCATTTGGAAGTGAATAAACAGACAATTCAGCATACAGTCTGTTATCCACAACTAATAGCACAAATGAGAGTCAATCGGTATCCGGCTGAATGTAAAACATATGTCCGCTGATCTACTGCCTTGGTTAGAAAACAGAATGGCCTTAATCGATACACCAGTTTTAGGCCAGGAATCCAACCTCCCCTATAACAGTCAGTGTGATCTAGAAATAAACTTTATTAGGGATCTCTAGACATACCAGATTTTTTATTGTGTATATAATGTAACATCCTCAAGCAAATCCCCAAGTGTTTTTTACATTAAAAAAAAAAAAAAAAGATCTGCTTTAAATTGCTGCTCCAATACCATTTGAAAGAGCAGATGATTATCTTTCAAATGAGGGGTCTTGTAGCTGCTAAATGAGCTGAGATTGAGGGGTTTAAATCACCTCCTCTCCCCATCCAGTTCCTTTGCAGCTAGTTGGTTCAGCCTCTTTGTGATGTCACCGTGTGCGTATGTGGTGATGTCACTGGCACCCCCATGAAGCCTGGGAGTGCATCTTATTGGCCACCAACGATCCCCAGCTTGTAGTACAAGGGATCGCCAAAAAACGTGTTTTAACGGCGATCCCCCAGCATGATAAAAAGGGCTCTTCATTCGCCTGAAGGCTGGGATGTGCATGATGAGATGTAGCGCATCCAAGGGGTTAAACAGACAAAAAACTCCTTGAGATTTTTATATAAAGTGTTAAGTAATGAAACAGAAATGCACCTGCTGACTTCTCAGCGCAAACTCTGCTACATATCTGTACCTTATTGACTTTATCAGCTAACGGCTACAAACTAATGCATTTATACGAACATTAGGACCATGACTAACTTTGCTGTCTGCATACTGAAGCCCAGATTGACTCCTCCAAATAAGGTAAATTGTGGGTGGGGTTTGGCCATTGAAAAACAAGTGCAGCAAACGAAAGATTATATTTTATTCAAAAACATTAAAGGCACATGAAACCCAATTTTTTTTTCTTTCATGATTCAGATAGAACATACAATTTTACACAACATTCCAATTAAAGGGACACTGAACCCAAATTTTTTCTTTCGTGAGGCAATTTTAATCAACTTTCTCATTTACTCCTATTATCAATTTTTCTTCATTCTCTTGCTATCATTATTTGAAAACGAAGGCATCTAAGCTTTTTTTTTTGGTTGAGACCTCTGGACAGCACTATTTTATTGGTGGATGAATTTATCCACCAATTAACGAGGACAACCCAGGTTGTTCACCAAAAATGGGCTGGCATCTAAACTTACATTCTTGCATTTAAAATAAAGATACCAAGAGAATGAAGAACATTTGATAATAGGAGTAAATTAGAAAGTTGCTTAAAATGTCATGCTCTATCTGAATAACAAAAGAAATATTTTGGGTTCAGTGTCCCTTTAGCTTCTAATTTGCTTAATTCACTTGGTATCCTTTTGTTGAAGGAGCGGCAATTCACTACTGGGAGCTGGCTGAAATCTGACGAGGCACATATCTGCAGTCACCAATCAGCAGCTTCTGAGCCTATCTAGGTATCCTTTTCAACAAAGGATACAATAAACAAATTTGATAATAGAAATACATTGTAAAGTCATTTCAAATTGCATGCTCTATCTGAATCATGAGAGAATTTGTTTTTGGATTTCATGTCCCTTTAAGACTTGACTAATATGTTATTCTATAGCAACACAGCAGGAATGTTGTGTAATTACAAGGTGCTTACTGTCCCTTTATGTTGAATTTCTGATGTCTCTAATAGCTGCTTTGCGTTTGCCTATCAGAGTTTTAACGAAGAATTTAACCTATAATAGAAACAACACTTTGGCTCATATCAGATATACTCTCCTTCTACAAGAGCAGGTTAGGACACGAATAACCACAGGGTCAGGGACAGTGAAAACCTCTGCACTGGTAGAAAACAGAGTGTTCCCAGGTAAAGTACCGAGCCTGAGAACGTTAATAATAATATGTACCTCACAGATGTTCACTCTCAAACACAATACACAAAATACATTGCTTAAATAGTGTAGAGTAAAAATAATAAAGGAAAAATAAAAGTTTGCAATGCACTTTGTACTTATATTATTTATTTTGCCTGATTCCTGTATTGTTAGTCTCAATATTTGTTTTTCACAACCCCTCCCCCCCCCACACACACACACAGGAGCTGGAGTGCATTCTACAGAATCCATAAATGTGACCCCGCAACATGCTACACTGTGAGAATTTGATCAGTGCAGTAGCTAATGTCTATCCAGCAAAAGTGAAAAGATAAACCTGCTTAAGAGGCTAGTCAAAGAACTACATAAATGACAGGGAACACAATTTTTTTTCTTTCACGATTTAAGAAATAACATACAAATTTACCTCTATTACCAAATCAGCTTCGTTCTCTTGTTATTCTTTGTTTAATAAGAAGCAATGCACTACTGGGAGCTAGCTCAACATATTGGAAGAGCCAATGACGAAAGGCATTTATGTGTAGCCACCAATGGGCAGCTAGCTACCCGTATTGCATTGCTGCCAGAGTCTACCTAGATATGCTTATCAACAAAGGATACAAAAGGAACAAAGCTAATTAGATAACAGAAGTAAATTGGAAAATTTTTAAAAATTGCATGCTCTCTCTCAATCATGGAAGTTTTTAATTTTGACTTTTCTGTGCCTTTAAAGAGATGCTAAAGTCAGAATTAAACTTCCATTATTAACTTATATAATGTTTGGGCTGAATCATGGGGATATTTGTAGCACATTCACTGGGTCTGTAGTTAGTTGTGACGTCAAAATATTCTTCTGTCGCCGTATTTGTACAACATAGATCTTTTCACCTGCACGACTGGAGCTTCTGATGTCCCATCTTTTTCAGAATCGTATTGTCGCTTGCCTTCCTAGTATGCGCTTTTCACAAAATACCTGAACGCTGCCTATACATATAGAGGTGTGTACCTGCACTGCCCAGGTCTGCCTTACTGTTTCCTGAACCCACCAATGATTCCCTTGGGATGGCCAGTCACACCCCCAGATTGGCTAGATGTTACCCACAGACTGCAGAGACTCTAGCCCTGTACTTCCAGTCATGGGAGGAATTATTATGCAGTGAGGTGGGCCATACTCGGGGGCGAGCTCAAGTCATTGTGCTGTTTGTATGAAGGAAAGAAATTACCCCACCCAGCTCTCTGCCATAACAATCTAATCAAAACCATAGTCAACAATTTCAACTATAAAAGGGACAGTTTACTCCAGAATGTGTGTTTTAAAAAAAAAAAAAAAAAGATAATCCCTTTATTACCCATTCACCAGTTTTGCATAGCCAACACTGTTATAATACACATTTTACCTTTGTGATTACATTGTATCTAAGCCTCTGCAGACTTCCCCCTGATCACATGTTTTTTTTATTTATTAGCTATTGACTTGCATTTTAGCCAATTAGTGCAGTGTTGTGCAGAACCCACGGGCGTGAGCACAATGTTATAAGGCCCACGATAAACTAGCAGTCTCCTGTTGTGAAAAGCTAATAAAAAGCATGTGATAAGAGGCTGTCTGTAGTGACTTAGAAACAGACAGATTTAGAGGTTTAAATGTTATAAAGTATAATAATCTAACAATGTCGGTTGTGCAAAGCTTGGGAATGGGTAGTAAAGGCGTTGTCTATCTTTTAAACAATAACAATTTTGGTATTGGCTGTCTCTTTAACTTCAACAAATTGAAATGTCACCAGTACATTCCGATACCCAGCTGATGGATCCCATATGAGAGTAATTTCTCTAAAACCCTATTAGTCAGAATATAATCTCCATATGTGCAACCCCTGTGAAATTCTGCCTGAAGTTCATGGCTCCACCTGGTCTGTTCATTAATTCCTGGCAAGACTTGTGCAGCCGACAGGTTCAGCCTGGGAAGAGCTTTCTCCTGTTCATTGTCCCCCGTAGAATTACTGTCAAATGAAAATGAGGGTGCCACATAGTGTATACTATGAACCCCCAAATGAAGTGCACTCACCGGGTCTTCAACACCAAAGGAAGGAGGTTTCAGAGCAGCGCTTCTCTATGTACCTGATAAAATGGTTGTATGTAATTTTAGAATGAGAAATACATTGTAGTGATTATACATTTTGTGTGTGTATGTATGTATATGTGTGTGTGTGTGTATATATATATATATATATATATATATATATATATATATATATATGTATATATATATGTGTATGTGTGTATATATATATATATATATATATACAAAACATGGAAGGGAACTGCACTCCAAGACCGGACCAGGTACACATCATGTGACTCAGCAACATCCAGCCCTGGGTGCTAAATAGCACTCCAAAAAAGCTGTGATGTCACCAGAGCCACAGGCAGTTAACCCCAGTCCGGAATGGGTGCAAGAAACAAGGGGGATTACAAACAAAAAGTAATACAACAGATAGAAACACCCAGCACTCACCAGCTAGCTCACAGCTAAGATAAAATCACAACTGGAAAGGTTAGTCACCGCATCTGGCCAAATGGGAAAGCTCAGGCACCACGTCAAGGTCCTTTCCATTGCCTGAGTCCCTAACACAGCCACACCATCATGCAAGCTCACAAAGCCAAACAGACTGAGAACAAAGAAGGGGTGCACAGGTGGATGTAATCACCCAGAGAAAATACAAAAAATTATATATATAATTTTTACAATAAATACATTTTTCAGTGGAGTTGCGGCTGTTTTGTTATACAGAAGCTGAGTTATCTGGAGAGCTCTGCGACCTCAGCCTGTGTATAGACCCTGTTATTTAGATGATGAAGACCCTGTATGTACCATTATTTGTGATATATCTCAGGATACACAATGTGGCGCCCTCGTGGTATTTTGCAGCGATTCTATAAGTTTACATTAGGCGCTGCCAGTCCTGTAGTTGCAGCCAGTGACAATACAGAAGTGTTTTCCTTCTGTAGAGAGCAACAACCACAAGCTGTTTGGTTTACATTTGTTGTTCTCTATAAGGTTTTCTGGTTTGATTTTCTAATTCATTATAGTTAACTTGTGGAGGCAAATAGAAGACAGCGTTGCCTTTTCTAATTTTAATTGCTATATCAAGAGATATTTGTATTCAACCTGACCAACGTATACGTCACTGACCCTGCAAATATAGATCTGACGCACTTGTGCATCCGCATAGAATGATAGTTCTATCTATCGCTAAAGATAAGCCCACTTGAGTTCAGACTTTTTATTAAAGAGAAAGGAACTCCAAAATAAAACTTTTATTGATCAGAAAGCGCTTGTTAGTTACTTCATTCTCTTGGTATGGTTTGTTAAAGCATATCTAGTTAGGCCTAGGAGCAGCTGTTGGGTGGTGGCTTAACACATATGCTCCTTGTCATTGGCTCACCAGACATGTGATTTGTAGTGATACATAGTAGTGATTTGTAGTGATACATAGTATAGGTATGTAGTGATAAATAGTAGTGATATGAAGGTTATAGGTAGTGATACATAGTAGTGATATCTAGTGATACATAGAGGTGATAGATAGTAGTGACACGTAGTAGTGATATGTAGTGATACGTAGTAGTGATATGTAGTGATACGTAGTAGTGATATGTAGTGATACGTAGTAGTAGTAATGTGTAGTGATATTTAGTGATACATAGTAATATGTAATAGTTATATCTAGTGATACATAGTGGTGATAGTGACATGTAGTAGTGATATGTAGTGACACGTAGTAGTGATATGTAGTGATACGTAGTAGTAGTAATGTGTAGTGATATTTAGTGATACATAGTAATATGTAATAGTTATATCTAGTGATACATAGTGGTGATAGTGACATGTAGTAGTGATATGTAGTGACACGTAGTAGTGATATGTAGTGATACGTAGTAGTAGTAATGTGTAGTGATATTTAGTGATACATAGTAATATGTAGTAGTGATATCTAGTGATACATAGTGGTGATAGATAGTAGTGACACGTAGTAGTAGTAATGTGTAGTGATATTTAGTGATACATAGTAGTGATATGTAGTAGTGATATCTAGTGATACATAGTGGTGATAGATAGTAGTAACACGTAGTAGTGATATGAAGTGATAGGTAGTAGTAGTAATGTGTAGTGATATCTAGTGATATGTAGTAGTGCTATCTAGTGATACATAGTAGTGATATGTAGTAGTGATATCTAGTGATACATAGTAGTGATATGTAGTAGTGATATTTAGTGATACATAGTAGTGATATGTAGTAGTGATATCTAGTGATACATAGTAGTAATGTGTAGTGATATTTAGTGATACATAGTAGTGATATGTAGTAGTGATATCTAGTGATACATAGTAGTGATATGTAGTAGTGATATTTAGTGATACATAGTAGTGATATGTAGTAGTGATATCTAGTGATACATAGTAGTGATTTGTAGTGATACATAGAAGTGATCTGCTCTAACAGAGCACTTTGTCACTTTAATATATACAGACTCTGCAAAACATGACAATAATGTAAAACAAAAACACCCTTAGCCTATAAAGACCATTTTGCTATTGGCTGTACAAGTGTTGGGACCTTACACCCTGCGTGTGCCGCACATACACTGAAGAGGACGTTTTTGAAACGATAACATTTTTATTTTTCACACATAACAAAAGTTTTCCCATGTCATAGCACAATGCTTAGAGATGAGTTAAAGGGACGTTCAACTCAAATCTTCCCAATTACTCCTATGAAATATCAGCAATTAAACCTGTTTAAAAGACAGCATGAAATAAGGTTAGAGACGTTACTTTTTATATAGCATAGTATATATGCACAGTTCATCACTGTATATTGTAAAAATTCTGCTTACAAAAAAAAAATAATAAATGAAACTAATCTGTCATTTCTGCGCTGTTTTGCAATCCAAGAACACACCCCGGGAATGCCATATTGGTTATCTTCATCTTATCTCCTTTGCTTTGGCTAGTTAGGGACAGTTATATATGAGCCCCTGCACTGATAAAGCTGTGTAGAATGTTGCAGGGTCAGGATATGGATCCTGCAGTATGCATCACAGTCTTTCTAGGGCAGTGGAAATGCTGCATTTTTGCACCATTAAAGGGATATGAAACCCAATTTTTTTCTTTTATGATATAAATAGAATATAAATAGAAGTAAAATAGAAGATTGTTACTTGCTCTATTATCTAATTTGTTTTGTTCTCTTAGTATCCTTTGTTGAAAAGGATACCTAGGTATGCTCAGGAGCTGCTAATTGGTGGCTGCACATATATGCCTCATGTTTTTGGCTCACCCAATGTGTACAGTAGCTCCCAGTAGTGCATAGCTGCTGCTTCAACAAAGGATACTAAGAGAATAAAGCAAATGAGATAATAGAAGTAAATTGGAAAGTTGGCTAAAATGTAATTTTCTATCTGAATCATAAAAGATACATTTTGGGTTTTTATGTTTGTTTAAATTACAGAAGAAATGAGTGAAATAAATCATTACCATTCATTACAAAGTTGCTTTATTTGTTAATACTAAGTCTAGTATCTCTTTATGCTGAAGCAGTTAAGTTGCTACGGTTCTGTTATGTGGTGTTTGTGCACAACTGATACTGGAGAATTGATTGTTCACTGGTTGACAGGGAAAACTCCCACTGCATTATTGGTCACACACCTCCATCACCATGGAAACAAAACATATTTTTGTTAAGGCCATTTTAAAAACACATAGGGACATGTGAAACAGAGAAAATATCCCTTAAAGGGACATGAAGTTCAAAATTAAATGATCAGATAGAGCATGGGATATTAAGAGGCTTTTCAGTTCTGTTGTTAACTATACTTTGTTTCCTTGTGATCCTTTGTAGAAAAGCATACCTAGGCGCAGGAACAGCAGTGCAGTACTGAGAGCTATATTGATGGCTATACATATATTCCTTTTGTCATTGGCTCACCCAATGTGTTCAGCTCCCAGTAGTACATTGCTGTTTTGGGGCTGACTTTAACTGTGTGTTTAAACGCTTTACAAGGGTTAAACACAGTTATATGAAAGCAACACATTACAGCCTTTTTCCCCTGCACTTTTCTGCTCTTTTAAAGGGATATCAAACCCCAAATTGTACTTTCAAGATTCAGATAGAGTATGTGATTTTAAATAACTTTCAAATGTATTTCTATTATCAATTTAGCTTTGTTTTTTTATATCTTTTGTTGAAAAGCAGGGATGTAAGCTTGGGAGCACTATATGGCAGCAGTTTTGCAAGATTGTTACCCATTTGCAAGAGTACTAGAGGGCAGCACTATTTCCTGTCATGTAGTGCACCAGATGCTACCTAGGTATCTCTTCAGCACAGAATATCATGGGAACAAAGCAAATTTGATAATAAAATTAAATTGGAAACTTTTTTTAAAAAAATCTATGCTCTGTCTGAGTCATAAAATAAATATTTTTAGGGTGTTTCTTATCCCTACTTAAATGGACACTCAATCAAAATTAAACTTTCATTATTCAGACTGAGCATGCCATTTTAAACAACTTTCCAATTTACTTCTATTAACTAAATGTGCACAGTTTTTTTTATTTAAACTTTTTGAGTCACCAGCTCCTACTGAGCATGTGCAAGAATAAGTGTGTATGCATTTGTGAATGGCTGATGGCTGTCACATGGTACGTGTATGCATTTGTGAATGGCTGATGGCTGTCACATGGTACGTGTATGCATTTGTGAATGGCTGTCACATGGTACGTGTATGCATTTGTGATTGGCTGGTGGCTGTCACATGGTACAGGGGGAGTGGAAAGACACAACTTTTAAAATTGTCAGAAAGAAAATCTACTACTCATTTGAAGTTTAGACTAAGTGCTACTGCATTGTCTTGTTATCTTGTATATGTTGATTATGCAAATCTACTATGTTGACTGGTCCTTTAAGTAAAAGCTGTTTAAATGTTAACAAATACAGCAGCATACATTGTATAGTTCCTCATTGACTAATGAAAACAACTCGCACATCTCTATTGGTCGAAAGGTACAAGCCTCTATAAGTCTGACACAAAAACTCCGCTTTATTTAGCACAGAAACCTGTATTTAAAATAAAATAAAAAAAGTGTAATACATTTTAATTGCAAAAGAGACCTTTTAAACATAAATTATGATATTACAGTGGAATAGGAGGGGCAGTACAAATGTTCCCTTGTATCCCCTGTATGACTCTTCCCCTGTGTTTGCTCAGTAAATGTATTTCCCAGGGATGTGTAACATAATATAAGGTATTAAGTGCATGACAGCCGTACCTGGCGGGATTAGTCTTGTGTGGGCAGTTACATTTTATTCTGAAAATGTGGAATCCATTTCCTGAGTGCACAAAGCTCTTGATGTAATTGCAGAAAAATGTGTTCTGCGTAAAAGGCCTATTCATGTTGAAGAGTAGAAGTAGCCTCATTTATTCTGTCTTATCTCTGATGTCTGGGGCCAATTGTTGGTTTTAATCAAGCCCAGGAATCTGCAGATACTTGTAGTGTTCACCCTGCACCAGGTATAAGCTTATCTGTCGCAGCACTGCAGTGTATGTTCTGTAAAATATGTGTATAGAGGGACGGCAGGGGCACTGTAATTTATAGCAAACAAACCTGTCTACTTTCTACACACACATACAATGCAGAATATACACATTCCTGGCTTCTCTCTTTATTCAGATATACAACAGAACACACACATACTCACACCTGCACACACATGCATACATGCACATGTATAAATACATACACACAAGCGCACATACATACATACATGCGCATACATACAGATAAACGCATGTATACATAAATATGCACACACATAAAATGCAGAATATACACATTCCTGGCTTCTCTCTTTATTCAGATATACAACAGAACACACACATACTCACACCTGCACACACATGCATACATGCACATGTATAAATACATACACATAAGCACACACACATACATACATACATGCGCATACATACAGATAAACACATGTATACATAAATATGCACACACATAAAATGCAGAATATACACATTCCTGGCTTCTCTCTTTATTCAGATATACAACAGAACACACACATACTCACACCTGCACACACATGCATACATGCACATGTATAAATACATACATACATGCGCATACATACAGATAAACGCATGCATACATAAATATGCACACATAAAATGCAGAATATACACATTCCTGGCTTCTCTCTTTATTCAGATATACAACAGAACATACACACTCATACATACTCAAACATGCACACACATATATGCACACACAAACACCCATGCACATATATAAATACATACACACAAGCGCACACATACATACATACATACATACGCATGCATGCATAAATATGCACACACATAAAATGCAGGACACGCACATTCCTGGCTTCTCTCTTTATTCAGAAAAACAGAACACACATATGCATACTCATACATACATTTACAGCTTTACACACATACATACATACACGCTTACAAATACATACATATATAAATACGTGCATACATACATACATATGCACACGCATAAAATGCAGAACATGCACATTTCTGGCTTTTCTCTTTATTTAAATATACAACAGAACACACATACCATACTCACACATGCACGCACACACACACACACACACACACATATCATATGCTTTCCTGACATAATACACACCATGGCCAACTCTCTGACCACATATGGTGTTTGAATCCTGATGCTCTAGTCACTCATAGCATATGTGCATATGCCACTGAAACAGTAATAACTTTTACTAGAAGGAAGAGTGTGTCTGTTCTGTAGTATATTTATATATGAGAGAGACAGTATGTGTCTGGTCTGTAGTCAATACATGAGAGAGAGAGGGAGAGTGTCTGTTCTGTAGTATATTTATATATGAGACAGAAGGCGTGTCTGTTTTGTAGTATATTTATATATGAGGCAGAAAGTGTGTCTGTTCTGTAGTATGTTTATAAAGGAGATAGTGAGAGTGTCTGTTTTGTAGTATATTTATATATGAGGCAGAAGGTGTGTCTGTTCTGTAGTATAGTTATATATGAGGCAGAAGGTGTGTCTGTTCTGTAGTATATTTATATATGAGGCAGAAGGTGTGTCTGTTCTGTAGTATAGTTATATATGAGGCAGAAGGTGTGTCTGTTCTGTAGTATATTTATATATGAGGCAGAAGGTGTGTCTGTTCTGTAGTATAGTCAGTGGCGTAGCGTGGGTTGTCAGCGCCCAGGGCAAGGTAAGAATTGCGCCCCCCTAACCCATTAGCACTGACTGAGTCTCTTCCAACAGTACAGTAGGGATTGGCAAATTTGCTTTGAATCTAGGAGCCAGCTCAACAACGTAGGAGACAGGTTTTTGTTTTAAAACAAACAAAGCTTTATTTTTAACAACAAAAATAACAGATCTTCAAATTCAACGGTCTGACAAACACCCAGACGCCAATGCAAAATTCCTAATAGAAGTAATTAAAGTAAAATGCATTTAATGCTAGTAAACAGATTTTTTAACCAGCAATAGATTAACAACTTCCTTGAGCCTCTTATAATGCTAAACCATGCAACAAATGTACAGCTTTCAAAGCCACAAGAACAGCTTTTTCCACTAACAGCCTTAGCCATGCACAAAACCCATATAATAAGCATGTTTATTAATGTTATGTAATGCAAGTTGGCTACATGCATTCTAATATGAAGAAGTCTAAAAAAATGTCAACTTTTACTTAAGTTACACACCGACCCTAAACCCACACATATAAATAGGCTATTATTTAGACACCCACCAGCAGTGCATCTTGTAAAAATGAGACCAGACAGTCTACACATATAGATCTAAACACCAAGTGATACCCTCAAACAAAAACATTTAACCCCTTAGTGAACAATAAG